>NC_051088.1:25816692-25818049 GCF_901709675.1 Syngnathus acus | reverse complement strand
TCTACAGGACACTAGGAGCGAGGGGAGCAAGCCCTGAGAAGAAGGATAGGTTCCCTCACTTCGGAGGATGAATCAAGAGCACGGATTTGCAGGGCCTTTTCCATTGCGGCCTGAGAGGAGACGGGAGAGACGCCAATGGTGAGTTAAGAAGATGAAGACGAAGGTGAGGTAGAAGAAATAGCTTAGCCACCACTCATTGGAACGGGGAGAGGCCACACGGAGGAACTGAGAGAAACCCACAAAACTTACCAGCAGGTGAAGGAAGGCATTCACCCACTCAGGAAGAAAACTCGACGACGCGGGGAGTGCAAACAGCGGTAGATGTGCTGCTGGAGCTCCTTGAAGAAAGAAGAAGAAGATACCAAGAACCTGGTCCTAATTTTTCTGAAGCACGAAGAGGGAGAGAAGATCCATCACAACGGCAGGTGAAGGAATGCATTCACCTACTTAGGATGAAAGCTCGACGACGTGCGAAGGGCCAATGGTAAATGTGCTGCGGGAACTCCTTGAAGAAAGAAGAAGAAGGTACCGAGAACCTGGTCATAATTCTTCTGAAGCACCAAAAAAAAGGGGGGGAGAAGATCCACCGCAACGGCTACTAGTGGAGACAGCATCGGTCCAAGCACGGGACACTGCAACACAAACTTCAAGTCCTAAATTCAACCAGATTCTAGTCTTGAACCTGAACCAAATTCTGAAATCAATTCCTTACCCTGAGTCAAATCCTAACCCTTAACCAAATTGCAAACTAAATCCTAAACTTGACCAAATCTAGATTCCAGAATGAATTTTAAATCCAACCAAATATCTAAAAATTTACGATTTAATTTAATTAAATTACAAAACGAAAAGGCGAAACTATAATCGAATCACATTTTTTTATTTTAAAGCAGGCCCTAAAAGAAAAAAGAAGAATTTTTCTTCAAACGCATAAAAGAAAACATTGGACGTGATGGGACACTGGAGGGCGCCCTTGACACATTAAATCGCGTTGGTACCAACGGACCTCAGTTAGACGTGAATATTATGGACTTAATATTATCCTTTGAATTTAGAAACGAGTAAGTTGGAAAACACTATTAAATAGTATTAAGAGGTTTTTCAATAAGTTTGATTCTAATCGAATTTTGGAACGAATGCTTTGGTTGGCATGATTGCTGGCGGAGGATTGCTCTGACGTACGGCGAAAAAAAAGGTGGGGGCTACTTCCGGTTTGGCTAATGTTTACTAGCTGCCTTGTTTACGAGACTATTGATTCCACATACGGAGTTGGATTAAGGTGAGTGAGTGTTTTTAACGGACAAAAGTGACCGGGTAGTGCAAATAAACAATACCAATCTAAATGTATTCTATTATT
>NC_051088.1:25776692-25811692 GCF_901709675.1 Syngnathus acus | reverse complement strand
CTAACCCTAACCCTAACCCTAACCCTAACCCTAACCCTAACCCTAACCCTAACCCTAACCCTAACCCTAACCCTAACCCTAACCCTAACCCTAACCCTAACCCTAACCCTAACCCTAACCCTAACCCTAACCCTAACCCTAACCCTAACCCTAACCCTAACCCTAACCCTAACCCTAACCCTAACCCTAACCCTAACCCTAACCCTAACCCTAACCCTAACCCTAACCCTAACCCTAACCCTAACCCTAACCCTAACCCTAACCCTAACCCTAACCCTAACCCTAACCCTAACCCTAACCCTAACCCTAACCCTAACCCTAACCCTAACCCTAACCCTAACCCTAACCCTAACCCTAACCCTAACCCTAACCCTAACCCTAACCCTAACCCTAACCCTAACCCTAACCCTAACCCTAACCCTAACCCTAACCCTAACCCTAACCCTAACCCTAACCCTAACCCTAACCCTAACCCTAACCCTAACCCTAACCCTAACCCTAACCCTAACCCTAACCCTAACCCTAACCCTAACCCTAACCCTAACCCTAACCCTAACCCTAACCCTAACCCTAACCCTAACCCTAACCCTAACCCTAACCCTAACCCTAACCCTAACCCTAACCCTAACCCTAACCCTAACCCTAACCCTAACCCTAACCCTAACCCTAACCCTAACCCTAACCCTAACCCTAACCCTAACCCTAACCCTAACCCTAACCCTAACCCTAACCCTAACCCTAACCCTAACCCTAACCCTAACCCTAACCCTAACCCTAACCCTAACCCTAACCCTAACCCTAACCCTAACCCTAACCCTAACCCTAACCCTAACCCTAACCCTAACCCTAACCCTAACCCTAACCCTAACCCTAACCCTAACCCTAACCCTAACCCTAACCCTAACCCTAACCCTAACCCTAACCCTAACCCTAACCCTAACCCTAACCCTAACCCTAACCCTAACCCTAACCCTAACCCTAACCCTAACCCTAACCCTAACCCTAACCCTAACCCTAACCCTAACCCTAACCCTAACCCTAACCCTAACCCTAACCCTAACCCTAACCCTAACCCTAACCCTAACCCTAACCCTAACCCTAACCCTAACCCTAACCCTAACCCTAACCCTAACCCTAACCCTAACCCTAACCCTAACCCTAACCCTAACCCTAACCCTAACCCTAACCCTAACCCTAACCCTAACCCTAACCCTAACCCTAACCCTAACCCTAACCCTAACCCTAACCCTAACCCTAACCCTAACCCTAACCCTAACCCTAACCCTAACCCTAACCCTAACCCTAACCCTAACCCTAACCCTAACCCTAACCCTAACCCTAACCCTAACCCTAACCCTAACCCTAACCCTAACCCTAACCCTAACCCTAACCCTAACCCTAACCCTAACCCTAACCCTAACCCTAACCCTAACCCTAACCCTAACCCTAACCCTAACCCTAACCCTAACCCTAACCCTAACCCTAACCCTAACCCTAACCCTAACCCTAACCCTAACCCTAACCCTAACCCTAACCCTAACCCTAACCCTAACCCTAACCCTAACCCTAACCCTAACCCTAACCCTAACCCTAACCCTAACCCTAACCCTAACCCTAACCCTAACCCTAACCCTAACCCTAACCCTAACCCTAACCCTAACCCTAACCCTAACCCTAACCCTAACCCTAACCCTAACCCTAACCCTAACCCTAACCCTAACCCTAACCCTAACCCTAACCCTAACCCTAACCCTAACCCTAACCCTAACCCTAACCCTAACCCTAACCCTAACCCTAACCCTAACCCTAACCCTAACCCTAACCCTAACCCTAACCCTAACCCTAACCCTAACCCTAACCCTAACCCTAACCCTAACCCTAACCCTAACCCTAACCCTAACCCTAACCCTAACCCTAACCCTAACCCTAACCCTAACCCTAACCCTAACCCTAACCCTAACCCTAACCCTAACCCTAACCCTAACCCTAACCCTAACCCTAACCCTAACCCTAACCCTAACCCTAACCCTAACCCTAACCCTAACCCTAACCCTAACCCTAACCCTAACCCTAACCCTAACCCTAACCCTAACCCTAACCCTAACCCTAACCCTAACCCTAACCCTAACCCTAACCCTAACCCTAACCCTAACCCTAACCCTAACCCTAACCCTAACCCTAACCCTAACCCTAACCCTAACCCTAACCCTAACCCTAACCCTAACCCTAACCCTAACCCTAACCCTAACCCTAACCCTAACCCTAACCCTAACCCTAACCCTAACCCTAACCCTAACCCTAACCCTAACCCTAACCCTAACCCTAACCCTAACCCTAACCCTAACCCTAACCCTAACCCTAACCCTAACCCTAACCCTAACCCTAACCCTAACCCTAACCCTAACCCTAACCCTAACCCTAACCCTAACCCTAACCCTAACCCTAACCCTAACCCTAACCCTAACCCTAACCCTAACCCTAACCCTAACCCTAACCCTAACCCTAACCCTAACCCTAACCCTAACCCTAACCCTAACCCTAACCCTAACCCTAACCCTAACCCTAACCCTAACCCTAACCCTAACCCTAACCCTAACCCTAACCCTAACCCTAACCCTAACCCTAACCCTAACCCTAACCCTAACCCTAACCCTAACCCTAACCCTAACCCTAACCCTAACCCTAACCCTAACCCTAACCCTAACCCTAACCCTAACCCTAACCCTAACCCTAACCCTAACCCTAACCCTAACCCTAACCCTAACCCTAACCCTAACCCTAACCCTAACCCTAACCCTAACCCTAACCCTAACCCTAACCCTAACCCTAACCCTAACCCTAACCCTAACCCTAACCCTAACCCTAACCCTAACCCTAACCCTAACCCTAACCCTAACCCTAACCCTAACCCTAACCCTAACCCTAACCCTAACCCTAACCCTAACCCTAACCCTAACCCTAACCCTAACCCTAACCCTAACCCTAACCCTAACCCTAACCCTAACCCTAACCCTAACCCTAACCCTAACCCTAACCCTAACCCTAACCCTAACCCTAACCCTAACCCTAACCCTAACCCTAACCCTAACCCTAACCCTAACCCTAACCCTAACCCTAACCCTAACCCTAACCCTAACCCTAACCCTAACCCTAACCCTAACCCTAACCCTAACCCTAACCCTAACCCTAACCCTAACCCTAACCCTAACCCTAACCCTAACCCTAACCCTAACCCTAACCCTAACCCTAACCCTAACCCTAACCCTAACCCTAACCCTAACCCTAACCCTAACCCTAACCCTAACCCTAACCCTAACCCTAACCCTAACCCTAACCCTAACCCTAACCCTAACCCTAACCCTAACCCTAACCCTAACCCTAACCCTAACCCTAACCCTAACCCTAACCCTAACCCTAACCCTAACCCTAACCCTAACCCTAACCCTAACCCTAACCCTAACCCTAACCCTAACCCTAACCCTAACCCTAACCCTAACCCTAACCCTAACCCTAACCCTAACCCTAACCCTAACCCTAACCCTAACCCTAACCCTAACCCTAACCCTAACCCTAACCCTAACCCTAACCCTAACCCTAACCCTAACCCTAACCCTAACCCTAACCCTAACCCTAACCCTAACCCTAACCCTAACCCTAACCCTAACCCTAACCCTAACCCTAACCCTAACCCTAACCCTAACCCTAACCCTAACCCTAACCCTAACCCTAACCCTAACCCTAACCCTAACCCTAACCCTAACCCTAACCCTAACCCTAACCCTAACCCTAACCCTAACCCTAACCCTAACCCTAACCCTAACCCTAACCCTAACCCTAACCCTAACCCTAAGCGAAACCCTAACCCTAACCCTAGTAGCACATAGCCCTAAGCGAAACCCTAACCCTAACCCTAGTAGCACATAGCCCTAAGCGAAACCCTAACCCTAACCCTAGTAGCACATAGCCCTAAGCGAAACCCTAACCCTAACCCTAGTAGCACATAGCCCTAAGCGAAACCCTAACCCTAACCCTAGTAGCACATAGCCCTAAGCGAAACCCTAACCCTAACCCTAGTAGCACATAGCCCTAAGCGAAACCCTAACCCTAACCCTAGTAGCACATAGCCCTAAGCGAAACCCTAACCCTAACCCTAGTAGCACATAGCCCTAAGCGAAACCCTAACCCTAACCCTAGTAGCACATAGCCCTAAGCGAAACCCTAACCCTAACCCTAGTAGCACATAGCCCTAAGCGAAACCCTAACCCTAACCCTAGTAGCACATAGCCCTAAGCGAAACCCTAACCCTAACCCTAGTAGCACATAGCCCTAAGCGAAACCCTAACCCTAACCCTAGTAGCACATAGCCCTAAGCGAAACCCTAACCCTAACCCTAGTAGCACATAGCCCTAAGCGAAACCCTAACCCTAACCCTAGTAGCACATAGCCCTAAGCGAAACCCTAACCCTAACCCTAGTAGCACATAGCCCTAAGCGAAACCCTAACCCTAACCCTAGTAGCACATAGCCCTAAGCGAAACCCTAACCCTAACCCTAGTAGCACATAGCCCTAAGCGAAACCCTAACCCTAACCCTAGTAGCACATAGCCCTAAGCGAAACCCTAACCCTAACCCTAGTAGCACATAGCCCTAAGCGAAACCCTAACCCTAACCCTAGTAGCACATAGCCCTAAGCGAAACCCTAACCCTAACCCTAGTAGCACATAGCCCTAAGCGAAACCCTAACCCTAACCCTAGTAGCACATAGCCCTAAGCGAAACCCTAACCCTAACCCTAGTAGCACATAGCCCTAAGCGAAACCCTAACCCTAACCCTAGTAGCACATAGCCCTAAGCGAAACCCTAACCCTAACCCTAGTAGCACATAGCCCTAAGCGAAACCCTAACCCTAACCCTAGTAGCACATAGCCCTAAGCGAAACCCTAACCCTAACCCTAGTAGCACATAGCCCTAAGCGAAACCCTAACCCTAACCCTAGTAGCACATAGCCCTAAGCGAAACCCTAACCCTAACCCTAGTAGCACATAGCCCTAAGCGAAACCCTAACCCTAACCCTAGTAGCACATAGCCCTAAGCGAAACCCTAACCCTAACCCTAGTAGCACATAGCCCTAAGCGAAACCCTAACCCTAACCCTAGGAGCACATAGCCCTAAGCGAAACCCTAACCCTAACCCTAGTAGCACATAGCCCTAAGCGAAACCCTAACCCTAACCCTAGTAGCACATAGCCCTAAGCGAAACCCTAACCCTAACCCTAGGAGCACATAGCCCTAAGCGAAACCCTAACCCTAACCCTAGTAGCACATAGCCCTAAGCGAAACCCTAACCCTAACCCTAGGAGCACATAGCCCTAAGCGAAACCCTAACCCTAACCCTAGTAGCACATAGCCCTAAGCGAAACCCTAACCCTAACCCTAGT
Organism: Syngnathus acus; assembly: GCF_901709675.1. Taxonomy (NCBI): domain Eukaryota; kingdom Metazoa; phylum Chordata; class Actinopteri; order Syngnathiformes; family Syngnathidae; genus Syngnathus; species Syngnathus acus. The sequence goes on along the minus strand of NC_051088.1, from coordinate 25,806,257 downwards.
AGCACATAGCCCTAAGCGAAACCCTAACCCTAACCCTAGTAGCACATAGCCCTAAGCGAAACCCTAACCCTAACCCTAGTAGCACATAGCCCTAAGCGAAACCCTAACCCTAACCCTAGTAGCACATAGCCCTAAGCGAAACCCTAACCCTAACCCTAGTAGCACATAGCCCTAAGCGAAACCCTAACCCTCACCCTAGTAGCACATAGCCCTAAGCGAAACCCTAACCCTAACCCTAGTAGCACATAGCCCTAAGCGAAACCCTAACCCTAACCCTAGTAGCACATAGCCCTAAGCGAAACCCTAACCCTAACCCTAGTAGCACATAGCCCTAAGCGAAACCCTAACCCTAACCCTAGTAGCACATAGCCCTAAGCGAAACCCTAACCCTAACCCTAGTAGCACATAGCCCTAAGCGAAACCCTAACCCTAACCCTAGGAGCACATAGCCCTAAGCGAAACCCTAACCCTAACCCTAGTAGCACATAGCCCTAAGCGAAACCCTAACCCTAACCCTAGGAGCACATAGCCCTAAGCGAAACCCTAACCCTAACCCTAGTAGCACATAGCCCTAAGCGAAACCCTAACCCTAACCCTAGTAGCACATAGCCCTAAGCGAAACCCTAACCCTAACCCTAGGAGCACATAGCCCTAAGCGAAACCCTAACCCTAACCCTAGGAGCACATAGCCCTAAGCGAAACCCTAACCCTAACCCTAGGAGCACATAGCCCTAAGCGAAACCCTAACCCTAACCCTAGGAGCACATAGCCCTAAGCGAAACCCTAACCCTAACCCTAGTAGCACATAGCCCTAAGCGAAACCCTAACCCTAACCCTAGGAGCACATAGCCCTAAGCGAAACCCTAACCCTAACCCTAGGAGCACATAGCCCTAAGCGAAACCCTAACCCTAACCCTAGGAGCACATAGCCCTAAGCGAAACCCTAACCCTAACCCTAGGAGCACATAGCCCTAAGCGAAACCCTAACCCTAACCCTAGGAGCACATAGCCCTAAGCGAAACCCTAACCCTAACCCTAGGAGCACATAGCCCTAAGCGAAACCCTAACCCTAACCCTAGGAGCACATAGCCCTAAGCGAAACCCTAACCCTAACCCTAGCAGCACATAGCCCTAAGCGAAACCCTAACCCTAACCCTAGGAGCACATAGCCCTAAGCGAAACCCTAACCCTAACCCTAGGAGCACATAGCCCTAAGCGAAACCCTAACCCTAACCCTAGGAGCACATAGCCCTAAGCGAAACCCTAACCCTAACCCTAGGAGCACATAGCCCTAAGCGAAACCCTAACCCTAACCCTAGGAGCACATAGCCCTAAGCGAAACCCTAACCCTAACCCTAGGAGCACATAGCCCTAAGCGAAACCCTAACCCTAACCCTAGGAGCACATAGCCCTAAGCGAAACCCTAACCCTAACCCTAGGAGCACATAGCCCTAAGCGAAACCCTAACCCTAACCCTAGGAGCACATAGCCCTAAGCGAAACCCTAACCCTAACCCTAGGAGCACATAGCCCTAAGCGAAACCCTAACCCTAACCCTAGGAGCACATAGCCCTAAGCGAAACCCTAACCCTAACCCTAGGAGCACATAGCCCTAAGCGAAACCCTAACCCTAACCCTAGGAGCACATAGCCCTAAGCGAAACCCTAACCCTAACCCTAGGAGCACATAGCCCTAAGCGAAACCCTAACCCTAACCCTAGGAGCACATAGCCCTAAGCGAAACCCTAACCCTAACCCTAGGAGCACATAGCCCTAAGCGAAACCCTAACCCTAACCCTAGGAGCACATAGCCCTAAGCGAAACCCTAACCCTAACCCTAGGAGCACATAGCCCTAAGCGAAACCCTAACCCTAACCCTAGGAGCACATAGCCCTAAGCGAAACCCTAACCCTAACCCTAGGAGCACATAGCCCTAAGCGAAACCCTAACCCTAACCCTAGGAGCACATAGCCCTAAGCGAAACCCTAACCCTAACCCTAGGAGCACATAGCCCTAAGCGAAACCCTAACCCTAACCCTAGGAGCACATAGCCCTAAGCGAAACCCTAACCCTAACCCTAGGAGCACATAGCCCTAAGCGAAACCCTAACCCTAACCCTAGGAGCACATAGCCCTAAGCGAAACCCTAACCCTAACCCTAGGAGCACATAGCCCTAAGCGAAACCCTAACCCTAACCCTAGGAGCACATAGCCCTAAGCGAAACCCTAACCCTAACCCTAGGAGCACATAGCCCTAAGCGAAACCCTAACCCTAACCCTAGGAGCACATAGCCCTAAGCGAAACCCTAACCCTAACCCTAGGAGCACATAGCCCTAAGCGAAACCCTAACCCTAACCCTAGGAGCACATAGCCCTAAGCGAAACCCTAACCCTAACCCTAGGAGCACATAGCCCTAAGCGAAACCCTAACCCTAACCCTAGGAGCACATAGCCCTAAGCGAAACCCTAACCCTAACCCTAGGAGCACATAGCCCTAAGCGAAACCCTAACCCTAACCCTAGGAGCACATAGCCCTAAGCGAAACCCTAACCCTAACCCTAGGAGCACATAGCCCTAAGCGAAACCCTAACCCTAACCCTAGGAGCACATAGCCCTAAGCGAAACCCTAACCCTAACCCTAGGAGCACATAGCCCTAAGCGAAACCCTAACCCTAACCCTAGGAGCACATAGCCCTAAGCGAAACCCTAACCCTAACCCTAGGAGCACATAGCCCTAAGCGAAACCCTAACCCTAACCCTAGGAGCACATAGCCCTAAGCGAAACCCTAACCCTAACCCTAGGAGCACATAGCCCTAAGCGAAACCCTAACCCTAACCCTAGGAGCACATAGCCCTAAGCGAAACCCTAACCCTAACCCTAGGAGCACATAGCCCTAAGCGAAACCCTAACCCTAACCCTAGGAGCACATAGCCCTAAGCGAAACCCTAACCCTAACCCTAGGAGCACATAGCCCTAAGCGAAACCCTAACCCTAACCCTAGGAGCACATAGCCCTAAGCGAAACCCTAACCCTAACCCTAGGAGCACATAGCCCTAAGCGAAACCCTAACCCTAACCCTAGGAGCACATAGCCCTAAGCGAAACCCTAACCCTAACCCTAGGAGCACATAGCCCTAAGCGAAACCCTAACCCTAACCCTAGGAGCACATAGCCCTAAGCGAAACCCTAACCCTAACCCTAGGAGCACATAGCCCTAAGCGAAACCCTAACCCTAACCCTAGGAGCACATAGCCCTAAGCGAAACCCTAACCCTAACCCTAGGAGCACATAGCCCTAAGCGAAACCCTAACCCTAACCCTAGGAGCACATAGCCCTAAGCGAAACCCTAACCCTAACCCTAGGAGCACATAGCCCTAAGCGAAACCCTAACCCTAACCCTAGGAGCACATAGCCCTAAGCGAAACCCTAACCCTAACCCTAGGAGCACATAGCCCTAAGCGAAACCCTAACCCTAACCCTAGGAGCACATAGCCCTAAGCGAAACCCTAACCCTAACCCTAGGAGCACATAGCCCTAAGCGAAACCCTAACCCTAACCCTAGGAGCACATAGCCCTAAGCGAAACCCTAACCCTAACCCTAGGAGCACATAGCCCTAAGCGAAACCCTAACCCTAACCCTAGGAGCACATAGCCCTAAGCGAAACCCTAACCCTAACCCTAGGAGCACATAGCCCTAAGCGAAACCCTAACCCTAACCCTAGGAGCACATAGCCCTAAGCGAAACCCTAACCCTAACCCTAGGAGCACATAGCCCTAAGCGAAACCCTAACCCTAACCCTAGGAGCACATAGCCCTAAGCGAAACCCTAACCCTAACCCTAGGAGCACATAGCCCTAAGCGAAACCCTAACCCTAACCCTAGGAGCACATAGCCCTAAGCGAAACCCTAACCCTAACCCTAGGAGCACATAGCCCTAAGCGAAACCCTAACCCTAACCCTAGGAGCACATAGCCCTAAGCGAAACCCTAACCCTAACCCTAGGAGCACATAGCCCTAAGCGAAACCCTAACCCTAACCCTAGGAGCACATAGCCCTAAGCGAAACCCTAACCCTAACCCTAGGAGCACATAGCCCTAAGCGAAACCCTAACCCTAACCCTAGGAGCACATAGCCCTAAGCGAAACCCTAACCCTAACCCTAGGAGCACATAGCCCTAAGCGAAACCCTAACCCTAACCCTAGGAGCACATAGCCCTAAGCGAAACCCTAACCCTAACCCTAGGAGCACATAGCCCTAAGCGAAACCCTAACCCTAACCCTAGGAGCACATAGCCCTAAGCGAAACCCTAACCCTAACCCTAGGAGCACATAGCCCTAAGCGAAACCCTAACCCTAACCCTAGGAGCACATAGCCCTAAGCGAAACCCTAACCCTAACCCTAGGAGCACATAGCCCTAAGCGAAACCCTAACCCTAACCCTAGGAGCACATAGCCCTAAGCGAAACCCTAACCCTAACCCTAGGAGCACATAGCCCTAAGCGAAACCCTAACCCTAACCCTAGGAGCACATAGCCCTAAGCGAAACCCTAACCCTAACCCTAGGAGCACATAGCCCTAAGCGAAACCCTAACCCTAACCCTAGGAGCACATAGCCCTAAGCGAAACCCTAACCCTAACCCTAGGAGCACATAGCCCTAAGCGAAACCCTAACCCTAACCCTAGGAGCACATAGCCCTAAGCGAAACCCTAACCCTAACCCTAGGAGCACATAGCCCTAAGCGAAACCCTAACCCTAACCCTAGGAGCACATAGCCCTAAGCGAAACCCTAACCCTAACCCTAGGAGCACATAGCCCTAAGCGAAACCCTAACCCTAACCCTAGGAGCACATAGCCCTAAGCGAAACCCTAACCCTAACCCTAGGAGCACATAGCCCTAAGCGAAACCCTAACCCTAACCCTAGGAGCACATAGCCCTAAGCGAAACCCTAACCCTAACCCTAGGAGCACATAGCCCTAAGCGAAACCCTAACCCTAACCCTAGGAGCACATAGCCCTAAGCGAAACCCTAACCCTAACCCTAGGAGCACATAGCCCTAAGCGAAACCCTAACCCTAACCCTAGGAGCACATAGCCCTAAGCGAAACCCTAACCCTAACCCTAGGAGCACATAGCCCTAAGCGAAACCCTAACCCTAACCCTAGGAGCACATAGCCCTAAGCGAAACCCTAACCCTAACCCTAGGAGCACATAGCCCTAAGCGAAACCCTAACCCTAACCCTAGGAGCACATAGCCCTAAGCGAAACCCTAACCCTAACCCTAGGAGCACATAGCCCTAAGCGAAACCCTAACCCTAACCCTAGGAGCACATAGCCCTAAGCGAAACCCTAACCCTAACCCTAGGAGCACATAGCCCTAAGCGAAACCCTAACCCTAACCCTAGGAGCACATAGCCCTAAGCGAAACCCTAACCCTAACCCTAGGAGCACATAGCCCTAAGCGAAACCCTAACCCTAACCCTAGGAGCACATAGCCCTAAGCGAAACCCTAACCCTAACCCTAGGAGCACATAGCCCTAAGCGAAACCCTAACCCTAACCCTAGGAGCACATAGCCCTAAGCGAAACCCTAACCCTAACCCTAGGAGCACATAGCCCTAAGCGAAACCCTAACCCTAACCCTAGGAGCACATAGCCCTAAGCGAAACCCTAACCCTAACCCTAGGAGCACATAGCCCTAAGCGAAACCCTAACCCTAACCCTAGGAGCACATAGCCCTAAGCGAAACCCTAACCCTAACCCTAGGAGCACATAGCCCTAAGCGAAACCCTAACCCTAACCCTAGGAGCACATAGCCCTAAGCGAAACCCTAACCCTAACCCTAGGAGCACATAGCCCTAAGCGAAACCCTAACCCTAACCCTAGGAGCACATAGCCCTAAGCGAAACCCTAACCCTAACCCTAGGAGCACATAGCCCTAAGCGAAACCCTAACCCTAACCCTAGGAGCACATAGCCCTAAGCGAAACCCTAACCCTAACCCTAGGAGCACATAGCCCTAAGCGAAACCCTAACCCTAACCCTAGGAGCACATAGCCCTAAGCGAAACCCTAACCCTAACCCTAGGAGCACATAGCCCTAAGCGAAACCCTAACCCTAACCCTAGGAGCACATAGCCCTAAGCGAAACCCTAACCCTAACCCTAGGAGCACATAGCCCTAAGCGAAACCCTAACCCTAACCCTAGGAGCACATAGCCCTAAGCGAAACCCTAACCCTAACCCTAGGAGCACATAGCCCTAAGCGAAACCCTAACCCTAACCCTAGGAGCACATAGCCCTAAGCGAAACCCTAACCCTAACCCTAGGAGCACATAGCCCTAAGCGAAACCCTAACCCTAACCCTAGGAGCACATAGCCCTAAGCGAAACCCTAACCCTAACCCTAGGAGCACATAGCCCTAAGCGAAACCCTAACCCTAACCCTAGGAGCACATAGCCCTAAGCGAAACCCTAACCCTAACACCTTTAGCACATAGCAAATGTCACCTTTAGCACATAGCAAATGTCACCTTTAGCACATAGCAAATGTCACCTTTAGCACATAGCAAATGTCACCTTTAGCACATAGCAAATGTCACCTTTAGCACATAGCAAATGTCACCTTTAGCACATAGCAAATGTCACCTTTAGCACATAGCAAATGTCACCTTTAGCACATAGCAAATGTCACCTTTAGCACATAGCAAATGTCACCTTTAGCACATAGCAAATGTCACCTTTAGCACATAGCAAATGTCACCTTTAGCACATAGCAAATGTCACCTTTAGCACATAGCAAATGTCACCTTTAGCACATAGCAAATGTCACCTTTAGCACATAGCAAATGTCACCTTTAGCACATAGCAAATGTCACCTTTAGCACATAGCAAATGTCACCTTTAGCACATAGCAAATGTCACCTTTAGCACATAGCAAATGTCACCTTTAGCACATAGCAAATGTCACCTTTAGCACATAGCAAATGTCACCTTTAGCACATAGCAAATGTCACCTTTAGCACATAGCAAATGTCACCTTTAGCACATAGCAAATGTCACCTTTAGCACATAGCAAATGTCACCTTTAGCACATAGCAAATGTCACCTTTAGCACATAGCAAATGTCACCTTTAGCACATAGCAAATGTCACCTTTAGCACATAGCAAATGTCACCTTTAGCACATAGCAAATGTCACCTTTAGCACATAGCAAATGTCACCTTTCGCACATAGCAAATGTCACCTTTAGCACATAGCAAATGTCACCTTTAGCACATAGCAAATGTCACCTTTAGCACATAGCAAATGTCACCTTTAGCACATAGCAAATGTCACCTTTAGCACATAGCAAATGTCACCTTTAGCACATAGCAAATGTCACCTTTAGCACATAGCAAATGTCACCTTTAGCACATAGCAAATGTCACCTTTAGCACATAGCAAATGTCACCTTTAGCACATAGCAAATGTCACCTTTAGCACATAGCAAATGTCACCTTTAGCACATAGCAAATGTCACCTTTAGCACATAGCAAATGTCACCTTTAGCACATAGCAAATGTCACCTTTAGCACATAGCAAATGTCACCTTTAGCACATAGCAAATGTCACCTTTAGCACATAGCAAATGTCACCTTTAGCACATAGCAAATGTCACCTTTAGCACATAGCAAATGTCACCTTTAGCACATAGCAAATGTCACCTTTAGCACATAGCAAATGTCACCTTTAGCACATTGCAAATGTCACCTTTAGCACATTGCAAATGTCACCTTTAGCACATTGCAAATGTCACCTTTAGCACATTGCAAATGTCACCTTTAGCACATTGCAAATGTCACCTTTAGCACATTGCAAATGTCACCTTTAGCACATTGCAAATGTCACCTTTAGCACATTGCAAATGTCACCTTTAGCACATCGCAAATGTCACCTTTAGCACATCGCAAATGTCACCTTTAGCACATCGCAAATGTCACCTTTAGCACATCGCAAATGTCACCTTTAGCACATCGCAAATGTCACCTTTAGCACATCGCAAATGTCACCTTTAGCACATTGCAAATGTCACCTTTAGCACATCGCAAATGTCACCTTTAGCACATCGCAAATGTCACCTTTAGCACATCGCAAATGTCACCTTTAGCACATCGCAAATGTCACCTTTAGCACCTAACCACATCAGACCTCAGCACCTAGCCTCTTAGCACCTAGCCTCTTAGCACCTAGCCTCTTAGCACAATTACAGAGTATGACATCACAAAAAACAGAGTATGACATCACAAATGCAAAACATCTCACAAAGGAAATCACATCACCCCACGTGCTCTTAAAATAACTTGGCCAATGCATTTGTCTATTTGATCTGCAGCAAATCCAAATTATACCTAAGGATGGTGACAAATCTTAATATCATACTTAATAGGACATATTAAAGACTTGAGTAAATTAATTTATTTATTTGCTAATTGTCATTTTAATTATGATTTTGTATAAATACTAGGTATAAACAGAAAATATACTACACAAAATGGGCAGACTTTACTTGTTTGAAAAGGAGTGGGAAGTAAGACTTATTTCATTCATTTAAAGGGAAGAAGTAAGACTTATTTATCGGAAAGAATGGATTTGCTGGAATTCCAAATTTCCAAAATGAATGAATGAAGTCATTTCAATTATGATTTGGGATAAATACTAGGTGTGAACACAAAAACTACTGCACAAAATGGCCAGTTTACTTGTTTGAAAAGGACTGTGAAGAAGAGAGACTTATTTCATTTATTTAATGGGAAGAAGTCAGACTTATTTAATCTATTTTTGTTCCCAGGCAAAATTGGATTTGCTGCAATTGCAAATTTCAACAAAGCACAGTGCCAAATCTTGACTTGAGACCTGATAGGACGTATTAAACGCCTAGTTAAATTGATAGAAGTTGGTCGTATGAGCGAGTGGAGTAACATGAGATCTATTCTCAATTACAAATAGCACACACAACTTTGGATATTTTTAATGAATGAGTGAGTGAATGAATCTTATTTGTTCATTTAAATTATGACTGTATAAATACTAGGTATAAACAGAAAATCTCCTGCACAAAATGGCCAGTTTACTTGTTTGAAAAGGTGTGGGAACAAGTCATCTATCCAATTTAAGACAAATGTAGTTACCTCTAACAATGTGTTACTTTAGCTATTGTTGTCTGTGACTTTCCCATGAATAAAAAGGAAGGAAGGACTCACCGGAGACGTCTTCGCCAACGTGCAACCGTTGTACTTTGTATTTTTATCCTTCTTACAGTGGAAAACATACAGCCAAAGAACACCGTGGAACCTAAAGGAATGAAAGAAAACTATCATTTGGCCTCAACCAATATTCGCAGATACAACACAATGTGACGTGCGGGGTTAGGGTTAAAGGTTGAGGGAGGGGCCCTCGTTTTAAACTACTTTTTTTTGAAAAGGAGTGGGAACAAGCAAGACTTATTTAATTTATTTAATGGGAACAAGTAAGACTTATTTAGTTTATTTAATCTATTTTTGTTCCCAGGCAAAATTGGATTTGCTGCAATTGCAAATTTCAACAAAGTACGGTGCCAAAATCTTGACTTGGGACCTGATAGGACGTATTAAACTCATTTAATATGAAGAAGACTTATTTAGTTTATTTAATCTATTTTTGTTCCCTGGCAAAATTGGATGTATGGTGCCAAATCTTGACTTGAGACCTGATAGGATGTATTAAACGCTTAGTTAAAATCGACAGAAGTTGGTAATAAGAGCGAGTGGAGTAACGGTGGTTGAATGGATGAATAAATGTTGAAAGTAACTTAAATTATGACTTTGTATAAATACTAGGTATTAACAGAACATCTACTGCGCAAAATGGGCAGAGTTTACTTGTTTGAGAAGGAGTGGCAAGAAGTAAGACTTATTTAATCTGTTTGTTCCCAGGCAAAATTGGATGTGCTGCAATTCCAAATTTCACCACATGATGGTGCCACATTTTGACTTGAGCCATGATATGAAATATTAAACACTTAGTTGAATTGATAGAAGTTCGTAATAAGACCGAGTGGAATAACATGAATGTTCTGAATTAGACATAGTTTGAATATGCTTTTGAATATTTTTAGGTAAACAGTTTTGCTTCACTTTGAGCATCATTTGAGCAGTCTGATAATCTACCAAATCTTTGAATTGAAGAATTTGTTATTTAAGAAATAGCTTGTTATTATTTTCAAGGTAATCAGATTTGTTTATAATTCTAATGGCCTTCTTTTCAAAACTTTTGTTTGTTCCCAGGCAAAATTGGATGTGCTGCAATTCCATATTTCACCACATGATGGTGCCAAATTTTGACTTCAGCCCTGATAGGACATATTAAACACTTAGTTGAATTGATAGAAGTTGGTAATAAGACCGAGTGGAATAACATGAATGTTCGGAATTAGACAGTTTGAATATGCTTTTGAATACCTCAAAGGGGGATGAGTCTGCCTACAGGGACGAAGTGGTCCAGCTATCGGAGTGGTGTGGAGAGAACAATCTGCTCCTAAACACGGCTAAAACCCAAGAACTGGTCATTGATTTTAGGAGGAAAAATAAAACGGACATTCCACCACTTATCATCGACGGGGTCTGTGTGAAGAGGGTGTCCTCCTTCCGCTACCTGGGAGTCCACATCGAGGAGGACTTCACCTGGGGCGTGAACACCTCGGAGCTGCTTAAAAAGGCCCAGCAGAGACTCTACTTTTTAAGGGTGCTGAGGAGGCACAGCATTACACAGAGACTGTTGGTGTCCTTCTATCGCTGCTCCATAGAAAGCACTTTAACGTACTGTATACGTGTTTGGTACTCCAGCTGCACTGCTGCTCAGAGGAAAAAGCTCCAAGAGGTCATCAACACAGCACAGAAGATCATTGGCTGCCCTCTCCCTCTTTACGGTGTTGTGCTTGATTTGGTCCCCCCGTGAGATTTTGTTCCCCCTGCCGCGGGAGCGCGCACGCCTTATTTGGAAAACGAAAAACCGATGTCGTACGGCGTCAGCACTACGTTGTTTTCAATAAAAACATGAAGACCTCCCGTTTGCGTCAGTCAATTTTAATTTTCATAAAGGATTATTCTCATTTGATGTCTTTAAATTCATCCGCGTTGTGCCATTGAAGCGGGGTGCATTCAAAGACCAGTCGTACAGTCGGAACACTCATTCCCTTCACCAAAAAGCAACAATATAATTAAGTGATCTCTTTGCATAAACCTCGATGCAAAGAAACTCCTCTTTTTGGGTACAGGCTACAAGGAGTATATATTACAAATACTTAATTGTGATCATCATTCATCCATCCATCCATCCATTTTATTCCTCAGGTATTTTCAAAGCAAATTAATATTGTTGCATTTATTAATTTGCTTTAAAATGACAGCGCAATATAATTAAAAGCTGACACTGTAGCAATGTCAAACGTGTTCATTTAAGAAAAAGCCACACACGTTTTGTGATCAAATCTTTCAGAACGAGAATGATTTGAGTGAATTGATTTGAATGAATAATTGAGAAGAGATTTCAGTTCTGAAGGCTCCTTTTGTCCCAAGCAAAGTGACAGATGGTGGGGAGGGGGGATAAAAATTGTAACAGGAATTCTATAAAAATGTCAAGCCGTGAGGATATGTACCCCCCCCCCCCCCTTATTTTGAGAACGGTGAGTGCTGGACTCCAGATGTTTTTTTTCTGTCTTCCTGGGGGTCTGTTCAGGTTGTGTGAAAATTTTGAACAGGTTCCCTCATTCCTAGGCCAAATTACAGGGCTGGAACAAATCCTCACAGCTGCCCCGTGAGGATATGTTCCCCCCCCCTTATTTTGAGAACGGTGAGTGACGGTGAGTGAAAAAACGCTGGAGTCCAGCACTCACCGTTCTCAAAATAAGGGGGGGGGGGGAAGAGACATATCCTCACCGGGCAGCTGTGAGGATGTGTCCCCCCCTGTAATTTGGCCTAGGAATGAGGGAACCTGTTCAAATTTTTCACACAACCTGAACAGACCCCCAGGAAGACAGAAAAAAAACATCTGGAGTCCAGCACTCACCGTTCTCAAAATAAGGGGGGGGGGGGGGGGGGGGGGTACATATCCTCACGGCTTGACATTTTTATAGAATTCCTGTTACAATTTTTATCCCCCCTCCCCACCATCTGTCACTTTGCTTGGGACAAAAGGAGCCTTCAGAACTGAAATCTCTTCTCAATTATTCATTCAAATCAATTCACTCAAATCATTCTCGTTATGAAAGATTTGATCACAAACCGTGTGTGGCTTTTTCTTAAATGAACACGTTTGACATTGCTATAGTGTCAGCTTTTAATTATATTGCGCTGTCATTTTAAAGCAAATTAATAAATGCAACAACATTAATTTGCTTTGAAAATACCTGAGGAATGAAATGGATGGATGGATGGATGAATGATGATCACAATTAAGAATTTGTAATATATACTCCTTGTAGCCTGTACCCAAAAAGAGGAGTTTCTTTGCATCGAGGTTTATGCAAAGAGATCACTTAATTATATTGTTGCTTTTTGGTGAAGTGAATGAGTGTTCCGTCTGTACGACTGGTCTTTGAATGCACCCCGCTTCAATGGCACAACGCGGATGAATTGAAAGACATCAAATAAGAATAATCCTTTATGAAAATTAAAATTGACTGACGCAAACGTGAGTTCTTCATGTTTTTATTGAAAACGTAGTGCTGACGCCGTACGACATCGGTTTTTCGCTTTCCAAATAAGGCGTGCGCGCTCCCGCGGCAGGGGGAACAAAATTTCACGGGGGAACCAAATCAAGCACAACAACGGTACACAGTAAAAATAAATGTGGCTCTTAGTCTCTGACTGGTTGGCCACCCCTGAGCTAGGGTTAGCTACTCAGCTACACATTGCTATTACACAGTGAACGCTAGCTACATCGACAACTTTAGTCAAACTACACAAACGTAAATCTCTAAACGCAATGAGTTGTATTTACCTTGTACGTTCTAGACGGTCCAGTTGCAAGCAGAAAATAAAGATATTTCTGTTGATAATCGTCGTGTTTGTATCCGCTGTCGCCCTTACGGCAATCCGCGCCCACAGATTTGAATCTTGGCGGGATTTCCGCCTTTGACGTCATTGCCGCGGCACATGACTGCGACGCAATACCCGCTTATCTGAAACGGTAAAGTTAAAAGTAGAGTTAAATAAAGTTTTCTTTTTTAATCAACGCAATAATTTACAAATGTTGACCAGAAAGAATCGTCGAAATTCGGAGTCTGTGGCTGGAAGCAGACGCCGAGTTCGACGTCCCCCCCAAACGCCACACTCACTCGCTTTTCAGGGCTACAGAAGTACTTCATTCTAAAAACAATGAGCTGTATTTACCGTGTACGCTCTAGACGGTCCAGTTGCAAGCAGAAAATAAAAATATTTCTCTTGTTAGTCGTCGTGTTACTATCCACTGTGTCTCGTTTGCCGCATTGGCGATTTCCTACTGCCTGTTGAAAGCCACGCCCACGGATTGGCGTCATTTCCGCGTCACATGACCGCGACGTTGCAGACGTCATATCGCTGTTTTGTTTAGTAGACTTACAGTTGTTATGCATCGACATAATGGTGCGCACTCAAAATAGATTTAAATAAATTAAATAATTCTTCTGCCCACTCCCTTTTAAACAAGTTAACTCTGCCCACGGATTTGAATTTCGGCGGAAGTTCCGCCCATCGACGTCACGTCCGCGTCACGTGACCACGACGTGGCAGACGTCATATAGCAACCGCTGTTTTGTTTAGTAGACTTACAGTTGTTATGCGTTGACATAATGGCGCACACTCAAAATAGATTCAAATAAATTAAATAAGTCTTCTTCCCACTCCTATTAAACAAGTTAACTCTGCCCACGGATTTGAATTTCGGCGGAAGTTCCGCCCATTGACGTGATTTCCGCGTCACATGACTGCGACGTGACAGACGTCATATAGCAACCGCTGTTTTGTTTAGTAGACTTACAGTTGTTATGCGTTGACATAATGGCGCACACTACGAAATAGATTTAAATGAATTAAATAAGTCTTCTTCCCACTCCCTTTTAAACAAGTTAACTCTACCGACGGACTTGAATTTCGGAGGAACTTCCGCCCAATAACGTCATGTCTGCGTCACGTGACTGCGACGTGGCATATATAGCGACCGCTGTTTTGTTTAGTAGGTTTACAGTCGTTATGCGTTGACATAATGGCGCACTGGTTAGCATGTCCACCTCTTAAGCATGATGTTGTGGGTTCGACGCCCGTTTCAGCACTTTTTCTTTTCTCCCTTTTCTGTATGTATATACCTTAATATTCGAACAGCGTATCCACTTCCTACTTCCGTGTTGCGAGCCACGCCCATGGATTTGAATTTCGGCGGAAGTTCCACCCATGACGTCATTTCCGCGTCACATGACTGCGACGTGAAAATGACGTCATATAGCAACCGCCATTTTATTTAGTAAACTTACTATTGAAAGAGTTGACGTAATGGCGTAGTACTTAGCGCGTGCGCAATGTTGCGGGTACGATGCCGATCTTAGCATTTTTTTTGTCGTCTGTATGTATATAGAGGCTTTGCAGTCACGTGGTTTTATCACGTGATTTTGTGTTATGCCGCCATCTTGGCGGTCAACTCGTCAGCTCGTTCCTACGTGTTTGTATAGATTGTTTGATTTCTGCGCTACATTTTCACCGATTTCATCCGAATTATGGCTGGTTTGCTATCCAACGAAGTTGGGCATTTGGATGAAGAATCCAAGAAACGTTACAGAGAGAAGTTGAACCTTGTTGGCACAACGGATCCGTACCTTTTACCGAGAAACATGCTAAAATCGCCCGAGCATTTTGCAACAGCCGACCTGCCTGAACTCTCATATCCAGATATTTATAATTACCTCGTCGATTTGTTTTGTAATGGCATTTCATAACTTGACATATTAAAAAACTGAATAGAGTGAAATCATTCAGATACTGTACCTGTCTGTTCAAGTTGCTACCATTTTTATTTTTTGTTTATTTTTGCATGATGCCACATCTGATTGGCTTGAAAACTTAACCAATAAAAATTTTAACCTTGTGCCAATGACTTGAAAACTTTACCAATGTAGATTTTACCTTGTGCCAAATGAAGTAACAAAAACCCTCTTGTTAAAAAATGCTACATTAAAAGAAAATTGTTTCACAAGGTTCATAATACTTTTTTGGGAAATTTCCTAATGCATTCACTCGAGAATTAATTGTTCAATTCCAATATGAAGTTCAATATTTACATTGATAACGTTTTCAAGCCAATCAGATGAAGCATCATGAAAAAATAAACACAAAATAAAAACGGGGGGGTGAACTGAAGAAATCATCCCATTCCCTGCCTTGCTGCCTTTCTAAAAATGCACCCAGCATTTTCAACAATCATATTTGTATCATCCCATATTGTATTATTTCACATTTTGTGAAACAAATCAGGGGTGAATAGTTTGTTTACATACCTGATATGAAGTCCTCATTGCATATCCTTGTGTAAATCGTAGGTTTCCATCGTTCACGACGAATATCCGCGATCCATTTATCACGTTTTTTCATGTGCGCCGGAAATCTATAGAAGCTAAGATTTGGTTTATCGCCTCGTCTATTGCTACATCCAACAGCACAGCAGGTATCCGGCATTTTTAAGCTCAAATAGCAGCAGATATAACAAGAAAGCGTGTGTGAGTCGTTGACCGGCACTGAAAAGTTGACCGCCAAGATGGCCGCCAAGCTAATGTGGGTAGCTTGATGACGTCAGCTGCAAAGCCTCTATACCAGGGGTCACCAACCTTTCTTAAACCGAGAGCTACTTCCTGGGTACTGATTAAGGCAAAGGGCTACCAGTTTGACACGCACTTCTGAAATAGCCAATTTGCTCAATTTGGCTTTCACTATGTGTTATCATTGTCATTTCCAGTTCACATGTAAGTGTGATTTTAACAAGAATACCAAAAATAGTCAAACCTTGGTTTTTGACCACAATCCGTTCCAGAAGGCGGTTCGAGAAGCGAATCGGTCAAATTCCGAATCTATTTTTGCCATTACAAATAATGGAAAAAAAATTAATTCGTTTCAAGACAAAAAAACCCCGCCTTTTTTAAGCATTTTTTTTCATTTGCGCATATTTGTCCGATCGTGCAACTGCACCTCACCGCCGAACGCGCAACCGTAGCGCGTCGCCCACCGCGCAACTGCACCGCGCTGGTATCATTATTGTGACAGAGCCGTCGCTGAAATTTAGAAAATATTTTTAAAATCCTGATGTACTTTCCAAAATTTAAGTGGACCTAAGTGCGCAGAGAGCTTAATTTTGTCCGATCGCGCAACTGCAGCGCACCGCCGAACGCGCAACCGTAGCGCGTCGCCGACCGCGTAACTGCACCCTGCTAGTCGCATTGTTGTGACAGAGCCGTCGCTAAAATTTTGAAAATATTTTTAAAGTCCTGATGTACTTTCCAAAATTTAAGTGGACCTCAGTGCGCAGGGAGCTTAATTTGGTCCGATCGTGCAACCGCAGCGCGCCGGTCGCTCACTGTCGCATTGCTTTAAGAGCGTCTTTGTGTTTAAGGATGGCTTTACTGCTCCCACTTGCTTTCTTTGGAGGCGTGATTAGGGGTTAATACAATCCTCGAAGTAACGAAAATACAATAACAACGGAGTCAATCGGCATCCGGGCCGCGCGGTCGGGTTTTCTCGGGTCCTCCCGGCTCATCTCGCGAGGTTCGACCTCCGAATTCTGTTCGACAACCTAAGCAAAAAAATCTCGAATTTTTTGTTTGAATTCCGATTTGTTCGAGACCCAGGACGTTCGAAAACCGAGGTTTGACTGAAAAATAAATAGATGCAGCTCACTGACAAGTGCCGCTATTTGAGCTAATTTTAGAACAGTCCTGCGGGCGACTCATGCGGTCCTCACAGGCGACCTGGTGCCCGCGGGCACCGTGTTAGTGACCCCTGGTATATACCTTAATATTATTTTTATTGTTATCTTATTAAGGAAATCTTATTTCAGGGTTTATTCAGACCAGAAAAGTATTTTAGTCCGCTTTTTGGCCGGACCAAAAGTGCTGTTTGGTTTTGTAAACTGGCGGTGTTTGTCGTAGACATAATAGCGCAAAAGCTTGCCCGTCCGCCTCACGTGCATGGTGATGCAGGTTCGACGCCGTTCGATGCCCTTTTTTTTCCTCATCTGCACTGCCACAACTTATTGTTTTGAGTAAAAATAAATAATGTGAACATGTATCATAACATGAAAATCAAAGTGTATGTGTTGTGAAGGAGGATGCTTGTGCACTGATATTTGTTTTTTACAAGTTTTTATTCAAAACAATGAGTTTTTCCAACGTCTTGAAATTGAGCCTGTTGCGCTTTTTGGACACAATTTCTCCAGCCGTTGAAAACAGCCTTTAGGTTGAAATCCTTTAAAAAGACAACCGTCTCTATACAAATTAGACACACACAATTGCCTTGATTTTCAGTGAAGAAGTATTGTAATTCCCATTTCTCTTGAAAGCGACGGCCCTCAATGTCAACTTTCCTCGTTTTCTTTGCAGTCGCCATGGCAGAAATGAGCGGAGACGGGTGGTGCTGCCACCTTTTGGTAATAGGAGGAATTACAGTTTGAAGTTTCATGATTTTTTATTTTTTTTATTCAGTTTGACAGTGGACATGACTGCTGTAAAGGAAGTCAAAGCACAAGTCACAATTGACTTCTTATGCTTCAACAAGTCACTGAAGATTAAACAAGTGGGTATGCAACAGCTGGTATTGAGCAAGTTTGCATATATGAATGCTACTGGACCAGACTTTCTTGAGGGTGCAATCCCAAAGGATGAATAAAGATGTGTCTAGTTATGTTAAGGGAGTCCTTAACCAAGCTAGAATGACAGGAAGCTTATCTCATGGGCACCTTGAGAGTCCAGTGCATGAATTTCGAGTGCATGGGGTAAATGCTCCAGGTATAGGTCTTTGGTGGTGGAGACAAAGGCAAGACCACCGATCTATCACAACACACGCTTTTTGCATATGCTTGACAGTAGCTAAGCATACATAAGTATATTCAAACCACCAATAACATATCAATTCGAAAAGATAACACAAGGCAGTTGTGATTACTTCTACAATTCCTTTGACCCTCGCCTGCCTCGTATCACCCCCCCAGTCTCGCAGGTTGCGCGGCGCAGCGGTCCTCACTTGCTCTTGTTGGGCGAGACTCGGCTACTCCGCCCCCTGATCGGCCATTGTGAGTCTGAAGCAGATGGATGGGGAACAAAGGGGTGAGAGGGGCCCCCCGCAATGCTGCTTGTATCGCAGCCAGCAGGCTTCTGGGTAATCTTCTCAGGCTTTGGCAGGAGAGCAGCGAATAACCTCAGCCTCCTCTCGGAGACCCCCCTCCCCTCTTATCTCACCCTCTGCAGACCCGCCAGGGCCCCTGGATAGCATCTCTCACCCTTGCTTTCCACTCGCTGCCTCACTCCTATCAGTGTTCCTTTGTTTTGTTTTGGTTCTGGGGGCGTGTCACGAGGCTCTGCCATTAATTGGAGCTGAAGCTAGATGACATCTGGTCCCGGCATCATTAAAGTCGGGCACCTTGAGGTCTGCCGGCTTTCTAATGAAGTGTGCACAAGTTCATTTTCCCATCAACAAGGCTCCGTATTAACCGACATTTCAACGATGAGCCAGCAATGGATGGATGGATGGTTCAGGGAGCACTTCGGTCAACTAGACTTGCAGGAAAAGAGAAATTCTTCAAAGAACAGGAAATCATGACCAATTAGGAATGAGAGTAAATATTTCAATATGGTGAAAAAAACGACCAAAAGATGAGACAGCGTTTGCGACGTCATGCGGCCGACAAATCCGGCCTTCGGAGGACGCAGCTTGCAAATTTGTATCATGGTCATCAAAAAATCGGGTTCTCTTTGTTTTAAATCTCAGCAAAAACACTATGTGAGCTCTCGTAAGACCTCTATAGACTGCTTCTACCACAAAACAAAATAAAACAAAACGCCTGTTCTTTGCAAAAGCAGCTCCACCACTCCACAGCTTCCCTGTTAAAATATTGAACATGTACTTAAGTGCTATTTGGCTAAGTGTCATTTAGGCTGAAGGGCTCTCCATCCACAAAAGATGTCTTCAAGTGACTGGATCACTGCTTCCAGCAGCCAGCCACAGAGGCCCGGTGTGAATTATTTAATCCTTTTAAAATATTTATACTTTTGTCCCACAAACTATATAACAACTGAGATGTAAGACTGCAGATTTTTGCTGCGTATATATATGAATTAAAGTATGTTTGTATGTATGTATTTATTTAGTCATTTATTTATTTATTTACCTTCCAGGACAACATACAGCAGGGGTCTCCAAACTTTTTGCAAGGAGGGCCAGATTTATTAACGTGAAGGGGCCCGGGGGCCAATATTTTTTTTCGCTTCTCTTCCGGGGGGCGGGGGGGGGGGGGGGGGGGGGTTTGGTGTAAATGGGACGTCAAACGCTGCGCGTTCACTTCTCTTCTCGGGGGGGCTAATGGGACGTCAAACGCTGCGTGTTCACTTCTCTTCCGGGTGGGGGGGTTGCTAATGGGACGTCAAACGCTGCGCGTTCGCTTCTTTTCCGGGGGGGGGGGGGGGGTGCTAATGGGACTACTAGTTTGGAGACCCCTGACATACAGTGTCATAAAGATGCTGTTTAAGCCTAAAGAAAATTATTGTCATTCAAAGTCAACATGAGCTTGTGAATGTTGTGAACTGGACTAATACATCATCTCTGTGAATGCACTTTGAAAATAGATATTTATTGTTATTATAATGAATTTATAATTAAGAAAGAAAGAAAGAAAGAAAGAAAGAAAGAAAGAAAGAAAGAAAGAAGTTAGGGTTTGGGTATTCCACGATGAAATTTATGTGTGCCCTAAAATAGTTGCTTACTGCAGTTTTTATTAGCATTTTTTCGGCCTGAAAAAAAAGATTCTGAAATACGCGTGTAATAAGCAGTCAAATCATTGCTTAAATTGCTTATGATAACGAGTGTGTGTGTGTGTGTGTGTGTGTGCGCGTGTGTGTGCGTGTGTGTCTGCCTGCCTGTCTGCTAGCCTGCCTGCCTACCTGCCTGCCTGCCTGCCTGCCTGCTGGCCTACCTGCCGGCCTGCCTGCCTGCCTTCTCTTTGGAACCTTCTCATCTCAGTGCCCTCGCGTGGCAGGTGAGCGTTCAGTTCAGCCGGCACAGTAGCAGCGCTTCCTCACCAAAAACCTTTTGTCAGCCATGCGTGCTATTTCATTGCTGATAGTAAAACGGCCGGTAGAGGGCGCCATGGTTTGGCGACAGGAATCCCCCAATGTGGCGGTGATTTACCAAACAAAGCCATTGCCTGGCCTGTGTCTGCCCGATACTATACAAGTATGTAACAGTACCCATCCCTAATTATCTGACTATAAAACGCACAATTGGTCTTTTTTAAAGCATGGAAGGAGCTGTGAGTAAGAGACTCCATAGATTTGGCAGAGCTGCTCACTTTTCTCACACCTTCAAGGAGACCACCAATGTCTTCTAGCCCGCAACATCACTCGGCCTCCTTGCCGTACTTGCTACTTTAATGGCGCATTGTAGCCATCCACCGAGCGACCGTCCAAAACTCCGTCCCTCTGCACATCCAAAGTAGCGCAGCAGTGAAAAGTAAATCAAATAGTTTCACAATTACAATTGGGTTATAACGACGTCACATATACGTGTTTCTGAGCTCATTGCCAATACTTCTGCCGTGAACTTAGCTACAGGGCCGGCCGGCCGGCCGGCACGCAATTTGCTGTTTAACTGTGGAATCCATGATTTCTTTCTTTCTTTCTGATCTTATCCATTACTAGTTGTCAATTAGGAGAAAATAACATTGAAATGAGAATGTCTGTTTGATGCATTATTCTCATAAGGACGGGTGACGAGACGAGTCTATGGTGCGCTCATCCTTTAGCCGGAGGGGACAGACTTGGGGAGTTGTCATCACCAACTTATGGCATCAAACAGAGCCTGCCCGCTGGGAAGTGGATTCAAAGAAGCGATCCGCTGTTTTGACAGCTGTCGACGCTACTTAAGTAATAATAGAAGAAATGCAATTCATGGAAAAAACATTGCTCTGTTTTAAAATGCTTCTTCTGACTGCTTTGCAAAATCAGCTCATTGGTACGCTCGTCTCTCTCTCTGTCCAGACGGGAATAAGCCTTGTGAGCTGAGGCTTTTTTTTCTTCTTCGCTTTGAAGACTTAGACTTAGACAGAACTTTATTGTCATTTTGTCAACACTGATGTGTACAAAACGAAATTTCGTTGCATACGGCTTTCAGCAATGTAGAGGTATTTCGGCTGGTTATAAAAAAAAGTGACATTCTATATAAAAATATGAAAGTAAAGTGCAGCAGTGATAAAGTATGTGAACAGTGCAGGAGACAAAAAGCAGTATTTACAAGTGTGCAGAGGAATGCTACGTTTGAATGTTCAGCAGTCTGACGACAGCAGGGAAAAAACTATTGCAGAACCTGGTGGACCTGCAGCGGATGCTGCGAAACCTCTTCCCAGAGGGCAGCAGGGAGAACAGTCCATGGTGGGGGTGTGATGGGTCACTGATAATATTTCGGGCTCGGGACACGCAGCGCTGGGATGACAAGTCCTGAATGGAGGGAAGAGGAGCCCCGATGATCCTCTCTGCTGTCCTCACCACTCTCCTCAGGTTCTTCCAATCGGAGGCGCTGCAACCTCCACACCACACCGAGAGACAGCTTGTCAGAATGCTCTCTATGGTGCTTCGGTAGAACGTCCTCATGATGGGTGGGGGCAGGTGGGCTCTCCTCATCCTCCGCAGGAAGTACAAGCGCTTCTGTGCCCTCTTGACCAGTGTTGTGGTGTTCACAGTCCAGGTGAGGTCGTCTGTGATGTGGACTCCCAGGAATTTAGTGCTGCTGACCACCTCCACAGCTGAGCTGTTGATGATCAGTGGAGCGTGGTGAGGCTGGTTCTTCCTGAAGTCGACGATGATCTCCTTCGTCTTCTCCACATTCAGGATCAGGCTATTTTCTCTGCACCAGAAGAAAGAAGAGATCTTACTGTATATAGCAAACCTGCTGATGTCTCTGCTTCATTTGCTCTGGCCTGAATTTGTCATTTACAACTCGGTCCACTTTGTTGACTTCCACAGGAAAAATCTAAAGTGAAGCCCCGTGAGAAGGGTCACTCGGCCTACGCTCGGCCTACGCTCGGCCTACGCTCGGCCTACGCTCGGCCTACGCTCGGCCTACGCTCGGCCAACGCTCGGCCTACGTCGGCCTTCGCTCGGCCTTCGCTCGGCCTTCGCTCGGCCTACGCTCGGCCTACGCCCGGCCTACGCACGGCCTACGCTCGGCCTACGCTCGGCCTACGCTCGAGGGGTCGAGCTTTGGTTTTAATGGTCACAGTTTTGCATGGTACAATGCTAATGCGCTGCTTCTTTGGATAAAAACTTCCACACTTCCTTTGAATGTGTGCAAATGCTAGTCACCTTGTGACTAGCGGCGCCGCTTTGGTGGAGACATTGACAGCAGCAGTGCTCCTCCCACCTATTTCTTGTTGACGCTCAAGATGTCTCTTTTGCTCGTTTCGAGGGACGTGGCAAGAGTGCGTCAATGTGAGCAAGCGGCAGATCCAAGTGGAATCAACAGAGCTCATCATAACATGCGCACGCATCACTGCCCAGTAAGCCGTTTGTCATGTGAGCATCTGCAGCCATTCTGCCTGAATGAAATTGGCCCTGGGTGCAAGCTCAAAGGAGTGGAAGACGTCGGCGGACACGCACCGTGGTTTTTCCTCAATTCCCCTTCCTCTTTACCGGATCTGCTCGAGTCCTGCTCGGGAACAAAGAGAAGGCCCGCCACGTACAGCTACGAGGTGGTGCCCGAAGAGGATGCAAAATGAGACCACATTTGTTCATATACATAGCGCCTTTCACATAAAACATACGTTCATTTCTTTTCATTTTGAAAGCAGAATTCCCCAAGCGTTGGATTGTTCACCCACTAATAGGGAACGTGAGCTGGGTTTGGTTAGTTTTTTTTTTTAGTTAATTTTACCCTATTGATAATGTGTCGCCACAATAGCAATTCTGGTATTGGCGCGCCATAAATGGCCAGTGAAGGTCCTTGAAGGGAAAGCATGATGCTTTGGGAGAAACGCAGGCTCAAGGAAGAAGAAAGGAGCAAGGCACGGAAGGCATGGAAAGACCATCATCTGCAGATGAAAGGCCAAGAGGGAAGAGCGAGAACTTCATTGACTGCCACGCAGCTGTCGTATTTGCAAGGTGTGAGAGAGAGAGAGAGAGAGAGAGAGAGAGAGAGAGAGAGAGAGAGAGAGAGAGAGAGAGAGAGAGAGAGAGAGAGAGAGAGAGAGAGAGAGAGAAAGAGAGAAAGAGAGAGAGCGAGAAAGAGACAGACAGACAGACAGACAGACAGGCAGAGAGAGACCTGCTTTTTCCCTCCCTCCCTCCCTCCGAGAGGATGAAAAGATTCTGGTGAAGCCAAAAGGGCCTGCTATCATTTCTGGCCAGCTTGAGATGTTATTAGCATAAATTATCTCCGCCAGCAAAGAGATAGGAAGCAGCAAGCTCCTTTCTGCTTTTCACACTTAATTGCCCCATTGAGCAAAGAGTTGCCCATGGACAACAGACGTGAGCGCGTGCGCACGCCGCAACTGGCAAGCGCCAGGCAAATAGGGCATGAATGATGCACTCAGCTGGCTCCCAAACGCCGTACAACCGGAAAGGCGCTCCGGCTCCACTCCGGCTCCGCTCCGGCTCTGCTCCGCTCCGGCTCCGCTCCGGCTCCGGCTCCGCTCGGGCTCCGCCTCCGACACAACACCCACGTCAACGTATGGCTTTCGGCCCAGAGCACAGAACAGGCGTAGAAAAAGATACAATGCAGCACGGCACGCGTGCGTGCTCTCTGCCAGAATTTCTCCAGAGGCGTGCCAAATGCTCATAATATTTCATTTGACAGCACACGGCCGCCCCCTTTTCAAAAAAATCATTCATTACACGAACGAAAGAAACAGAGACGGTGAGCGAGAGGGAGGGAGGCGAACACCTCATTGTATTTGGATGAACCTTTATCAAGGACTCATTGCGTTCTTTTGCGAGGGGGACCTGACCAAAAGGTCAGCGGCACACTGGCCAAACAAATAGATAGACAGTTAAGAGGCGGGGAAAAAAATATCAGGGCTCCGTCACGTGTTAAAGTGCAGAGATCAGCCGGGATCACGCCGACAATGTCAAAACTGGCTGTCAGCCGAGACAGAACCAAAGCTGGCGTTCCAAATGTTTTCAAACGGGTCTGGAGAGCAAAGCCCGACGCCCTCGTTCAGTCCGGACACGTGGAACAGTCAGGTGGACCTGTATGACTGGAACGCCTGGCACAAGGCCATGGCTTTGAGGAGCCCCTAAGCGAGACGCGACTAAGCCAAGAAGAGCGGGCCGAGCGAGCG
This sequence comes from Syngnathus acus, assembly GCF_901709675.1. NCBI lineage: Eukaryota > Metazoa > Chordata > Actinopteri > Syngnathiformes > Syngnathidae > Syngnathus > Syngnathus acus. The sequence continues at coordinate 25,781,695 of NC_051088.1, read as the reverse complement.
TATTTGGTGTCCAGTCCGCAGTGGTGGCCTACTACTACAGCCTTGGCCTCTCCTCACCCAGCGCCAAGTGTGACACTTGTGATTTCATGTCGTGCAGGAGCTATTCTGTCGCCGACGGGACTAAAAGAGGCACGGCGCTGAAAAAGAGATGACACGCGTTCATTCTCGGCGCTGTGGCTCGTGGAATAGAACGGAGCAGAGGAGCAAATCAACTCCATTGACTTCATGAATTCGGCTCTCAGAGGGCCATAAAGGATGTTAATGAGGCCGATTGTATCACAGCGAGCAGCCCTTTAGGCGGAGGGGGGCTCACTCACTATGGTAACGCCCACGTCGGAGGCAGTCCGGTGACCCTAAGTGGACCAGAGCACCGCAAGTTGGGGAAACCATTGCAAGCTGACGGCAGCGCAGCGCTTTGTCTCCATGCCAGGCGAGCGCAGGGCTGTCACGAATCGGAGTGGAAATGGAGCAGGGCGACCAAGTGCAGCTTGGACCAGGGTTTATTGGCGGAACTCAAAATACAGACTCGGTAAACTGACATAACTCTCTAACAAAACCAACAACAGGACTGACCGAAAAAGACGTGAAACAAAAAGACCGGGTGACACTACCAATGACAGCAACAAGACAACAGGAACCAAAAAGACATCATGACATTAACACACAATGATCCGACAGGGAGTGACACACAGACAGGACTTAAATACAAGACGGGTAACAAGAGGCAGGTGAGAATGATCACACTGATCATGGGCACACAGGAGGGGAGGGGCAAGCACACAGACACACTGACAGAAACTATGGACATGATCGGGGACGAGTCGTGACAAGGGCTGCTGTTAATGGTGAGCATGATGATGAAGAGCGGCAGAGAGGACGCCTCCAAACGGCCAGAGAAATTTGCGGCGCCTTCAATGACATGAAAAGTAACGAGAGCTTTCATCCCAAGCTCGAAGGGTGCTTCTGTTGCTGCAAAGGACTTGACGAGCGGTCTTTCCTGTTGCCTTTCAAATATGCCACCGCTTCAAACACGCTACGGCCCTACTAAACCTATTATTACAAAGACACACCTCGAAAGAAGACTTCCGGACTATAAGATTTGGGGAAAATCCTGTTTTGTTCATAAACCGCAGCAGACTATGAGCTGGAAGGTCTTCTTTCCTATTACCTGTATTCCCAAAACAAATCTTTTTAATATCATATCAATCATCTAAAGATTTCAGAATTGATGGACTCAAAAGTGACGACGAAAGACCATGGTCAGTATTTGTTCCAAGCGACTTCCAAAGACAATCGTCAATATTTGTTTGCGTTACTTCAAGGTCCGAGCAGCTTGGATTCACACATGCCGTTTCCCGTTCATCACGCATTCCTTCGAGAAGAGCGTCGAGCCACGGCAAATCGAGCCACGACGAATCTAAACCCCCGTCCCTCGCTCCCTCCCTCCCTGGCACAAAGCGATGCTCAGAGGTGTGGCCAATTTGGTGAGCATGGATCTAATGCTAGATTTCACTCCAATCAAAAAAGATGTCACGAACTAATTCCCCGCCATGCACGCACGCACGCATGACAGGGCACACGTGGTACACCCGTGCCGTAATGTGGAGGAAGCTGAGCTGAGCTGAGCTGCGCTGCTGCTCCCTGAAGCTGCCTCATCAGCAGCAGCCCTGGAATCCAGAACGTCTTTCGTGGGGGAGGGGGGGGGAAAAAAGGTGTCCCGTTGTCCCAGCCATAACCTCCCTCAGCATGCGTCGGAGGGCCGCGAACCTGCGAGGGCCGTTTGAGGCTGCATGAGGGAGGCAAACATCAACTGTGCCAATTGATGGCAAAACAATGGGGGACGGGACAGCCGGCGTGTTCTCATCCACATCTCCATTGTCTGCCCGCCTCTTTCACTCCTCCTCCGAGCGGGGGAGGGAAGAGGAGAGGGCTAGCGAGGGTGGAGGGCTAGCGAGGGTGGAGGGCGAGCTGGCAGAAGAGGGGCCAGCGGGGCTCTGACTGTGTTCTTTCTCCTCTCCTCTGTCTGTGTGCGAATGCACAGACGCTTCACTAGTAATTTGATGTGTGTCCCCGGGGACGTTTGATGGATTAAAGCTAAGCAGCTCCATTTCGCAGCACCACCTGATCTTCCGCTGCCTGTGCCCCATATAAAGGCTGGCGTGATTGCTGATCTCAGCTAGTCTGACAGTCTCTCTCTCTCTCTCTCTCTCCCTCTCTCTCTCCCTCTCACTTCCTCTCACTCTCTCCTCTGCGCCTGGCTCCTTCTTTTCTCCTCCTCACTGGTCCTTTAAGCCGACTGCATCACAGGAGCTATCCAGTGCTGAACAGGATCACCTTTATTTATTTATTTATTTATTTATTCATTCATTTATTTATTTATTTGTCTGTCACTTTTTCCGGGGACACTGGGGGGCCAGAGTGTAGCCCACAGCATTGCCGTTCACCACTGGTCGCCTTCTTTTTTTTTTTTTTTTCTTCATCTCATGATTTTAGCCACCATCTTCATCGCAAGGATTACCCCTCAAGCTAGCTGTGCTCCCTCCGACACGTTTTCTTTATGTTCATGCGTTTTTGGCTGCGCTGAAACATGCCCCGCTCATTTTTGGTGAAGAAAATCAAACTCGATGATTTCTCTTCATCCAACGCGACTCACCATCAGCACCCGGACGACGCGTTGGATCTGGCGCGCTCCATCACGGACTCGGTGACCAGCCTCGGCGTCCGTCTCAGCGAGAATGGTGAGTGAGCGCGTGCGTGCGTCTTGGGTCGTCATGGGTCGATTGCGGTGTGCCTGACATTGGCGCACTTGGGGCAGCCTCCTTTGTTTTGGCTAGTGTGGAAAGCAACGGCTCGCTGGCATTTGCGTCCATATCCCCGATAATCCTCCCGAGCGCCCCACCCCCACCCTGCTCCCAGACTTTTGTTTTTTGACGCCAAGCGAAGGCCAGACAGACACAATTCGGGTCACTGCCAGCGATCAGCTTATGCAAACAGGGAACAAAACGTGTGTCCAATCACTTGTGCGCCAGTCAGGCCGCCAAACGCCGGCTGATTTTTCTCGGCTACGGTGCCAGCTGATAGACTGATGAAAGTGAGAGAGAGGAGTACATTTGTCCTTAGCCGTTATTGTCCTTGAGTTCCCGTCGTGGTCCCGTCCTCCCCTCTTGCCCCCCTCTTCTCCGTCAAATGGAGCATGCACGCTCTCTCTCCCCACCCCCATCGCTCCGCTGCATCTTTCTCTTCCTTGCGGGCATTTGAAAACTAGCAGGGCTAGAGTTTCAGCCACGTAGGCCCACGGCATCAGCACGCGGCCAGGATGGGGGTGGAGGGGAAGGAGAGCAAAATGCAACAGCCAGCTTTAGCACGTGACGCGGGCCGGCTGCACAGTAAAGGCGGAGAAAGGCGCAGTTCGGGCGGCCTGAGCAGCCCGAGCTGCCCGAGCGCCGCTCGCTAGCGCTCAGAGCGAGCTTCACTCTCGCGCTCGCCTTGCAGCTCACCGCTTCCATTTTGTAGCCCTCCTCAGCGGACCGCGTGTGCGTCTTTGTTGTCACTTGCTCGGAGGAAGGGAGGCAGGGAGGGAGGTAGGGAGGTGTCGCAGGCCGCAGCTTCATGCTGCCATAATGCCCACCTGCTTTTCAAGCCAGGGAATTTATGATGGACAACACATACACACACACACACGTGTGCACACACACACACACACACGCACGCACGCACACACACACACACACACACACACACACACACACACACACACACACACACACACACACACACAGTTTACTATGTAAAGGGACACCTTCAACCAGATTCCCTTGCTTGTCCCTTTGATTCCTTCCCTTGTTTTTTTCATGTCAAGCCCGCAAGAGATGAATTAGCAGCGTCAGCATTTCTGCTGTGCCAGGCCATTTTCTTCCCCCATTGTGGAGACATTTGACTTGAGTGTCTGTCGACAACAGAGAGGGCTGCCTGAGAGGCTCCGGTAATTACAGGCTCGCTTTGCTTCCGAGGAAGGCGTCTGATAGAGCTAGTGTGGCTCCTACAGGAGGCGCTCCACGCCTGACCTTGACCCATTGAATGGAGTAAACAAGTCCAATAAAAGGGAACTAAGATATAGAAGAAGAAGAAATTTAAAAACCTGCAGCCTGCACAGTGCAAGCGATGATTACAAAAATTTGGACTTCCTCAGAGCAGAACAGTCCGTGTGGGCAGGGGGTCAAGTCTTGTAGTTGCGCGCGACGGGCCATGACTGTGGCCGTTTGGGGTCGTGGCGAGCGAAAAGTAGCCTGGAAGCTCTCAATGTGATTTGCGAGTGCTTTCTCGAGCAAGCCGGTGGCGTGCAACGAGTGAGCCTCTTCACAGAGCCATGCTCTGCGTGTCAGTGCTCAAGCAAAGCAGTGACCCTGTGCTCCATTGATCTTTGCTCCCGCTGCTGCTTTTGTCCTTTCCAAACAACCGTGCTCTTTTTTGCGGGATGAGCAGTTCAAAACATTGAAAAGCCATTAAGGAGCAATTTTCAACGCTTGCTGCAAAGAGCGCTTTGGAATGTTTCTCAGAGCAGACCCTAACCCCCATCACCACCACCAAGCCTCCTGAGACTCTCAGCATTAGGTCGGATGCTTTTTCGAGCCTCTTGGCAGGAGAGTGCTTCAGGAAGGGAAGCTAAGTTCCAGACGGGCACCATCATACACGAGTCGACAAAGAGAGCGGCAGGCAGGTAGGCAGGCAGGCAGGCAGCCGGCGCAGCAGGAAGCAAGCTCAAATCAAAGAGGCGGCACCTTCCACTGCTGGGGAGTGCTGAAGAAGCTCTCCTCAGTGTGGAGCTAGCTGCTGGACGGAAGGCCCTCGTTCACTGGTGATAATGTCACCGTGTCCTCATCCATCACAAGCGCTGGCCAACTGTGCGTGCATGCGTGCCTCTCTTTGCTCAGGCTACATCCAGGATTACATCACGCCATCTGCGTACCGGGGGGAGAAGAAGATGGAGCACAAGCCGGTGTCGG